>NW_026637388.1:0-3020 GCF_028554395.1 Pezoporus wallicus
CCTGGTGATTTTCCTCTCTGAATGCTGTTCAAGCTCTGGAGTTCATCACACAATCCCTCTAACACTATGGCAGCCTGGTATAATCTTTCACGGGAATGAAATGGTTCTTCGTTGCTTTGGTTTTCTGCTCATTTCAATTAACCTGAACAATAGGAAAACAATTCTGCTGATATCCTGTTGTCAGCAAAACCTTCCTACCTCATTTAAAAGTTCAAGCTGTGTGCATGAATCTCTCTTTAAAAACAAATTTGATTTCTGATTATATTTTTTTTATTCACAATTAGAGTTGGTCAGAAAATGTTGATTAGGAAGACATTTTAAGAGATTTTAAAAAAAAACACCACCAAAAAAAGAAATCCAAAAAATCCAGTGTTTTTAAAAAAATCTGTTTAAAAAATTATGTTTTGCATAGGTTTGAAGTGATTCACAGTATTCTGTGAACTGTCACGAACTGTCTTGAGGCTGCAGGGTTCGAGGAGGCTTGGCTTCTTTTTCCCTGTTTGTAGAAAACAGCATGTCCCATCAGACAGCACGTGCTTCCTGTGGACATGTTACACAGTGTGCTGTGAAGGTCACACCACCCTGGATTTGTTCCCAAGTCTTGCTCACAGAGCTCAGTCAGGTAACTGTGAGCCCTGAGCTGAACTTCCGATGAAGCAGTGGAAAGTATCAAATGTGTTTAGTGATGATCAATTCAGTGTGTCAGAACAAAGTACCCCGATTCTGCAGACACTGAAGCGATTTATTCTGACATCCCTCAAAATGATGTGTCTCTACTTTTGCCCTGACATAGAGTGAAAAGCACAGGTTTAAGGCCATTTGCTGCAATCTGGATCTTCTGGGCTCAGCTCTGTGGAGCTGTACATGGAGGACTGTCACTGCACCATCTTCCCTCACCTTTGCAGTGCAGAACAGAGGGAATTGAAACTTCTGAAGGTCATAAGGCTCTTTCCAGTGCTCAGTTATCAAAGAACTTGTAACTTCTGTGGTTTCATAGTGAGAAGTGAGCTAATGACACCCTGTACCTGGCAGGGTGATAAATGTCTGTGCCTGGGGAAGATGGCAGTGTACTTCAGCTTGTACAATGGTTATGCAGAAATGGTCTTTCTCAAGACCCTTACAGGGAGCAGCCCGTCTCCTGCTCACTTGAGCAACTATTTGGCCTCAGTGTTCACCCTGAAAATGCAACAGAAATACTTGATGGTTTTCAGCAAGCAGTTACCCAAATTGTGGTGCCTTGGAAACTGAACAGATTTAAGCCTTTGCTTTTTTAAAACAGCACCCAAAAAGCTCCCTTCTGGAGCTTTCATCAGGATCATGTCAGAGGTACTTCTAGAGGTTTACCTAGTGCTTCTTCTCTATTTTCTGTCTCTTGGTGGTGTGCGTCACTGTGTCTTTTACTCTGATACGCCACTGAGAGCTGCTCAGCTTGCTGTTTCTGCATTATCATTACATCTGCAGTGGGAAAGGCCGTGACTGAATGAATCAATGTCACTTATGACCTAATTCTAGGGAAGTAGATTTCATTAGCACAAACCATCAGTGATACTGTGTTTTTCCATTGTTAGGCCAAATGCATCTAAAATTGTCATTGTCTACTGGCTGGGACTCAGCACATGTGTTAACACTTTTCTCAAGCACCCAGGAAACTGAGCTGATCCAACTGCTAAGAACCAGTCTGTTTCTCACTGAGAAACTGGCAAAATTCCCAGCACTGGACCAAACTGATGGAAGTAAGGGGAAAGACTGAGTTTTGGACTTCAAAATGTTACAGCCATTGGCCCATGTCAGCATGATGCTTGGCAGTACCCAGGAGGCTAACGAGGTCTCAGGGTTACAGGGACTTCTTTGCAGGATGTGCTGCCTAGGATTTATGGCTCTGTTATTCTTTGCACATAGCCATTACGGCAACAACAGCTTTAAATGGTGCATATTTGTTTGTATGGTTTATGGGTTTCTCTTGCCCTTGAGTGGCACAAATTAGGTTTGCACCTTGGCCACCCTGGGCATTCAGGCAGCAGACACAACCTGCCCAGAGCCCTAGGAAGCCCTGTCTCTCCCAAGTCCTCAGCAAAACAGATGTATCTGACAGGGCAGAGTATCAAGAAAGCAGAAGGGAGAAAGCTCTTCTGGAGAGAGCAGGCTCGTGTGTGAGGTTGGCACCGATTAGTGCATGCACCCTCCCTTGGGAAATGTACCCAGGGACCAGGGTTTCTTCTCACATGTGAGGCCTGGGAAGTGTCAGGTACTGCTCTCACAGATCCCTCCAAACTGTGCTATGCATCCATCACTACAAGCCTGCTGGTCCACGCAGACACCATGGGCCAGCACAGAACATCAAACCCAGGGCAAGCAGCCTATACACCTGGATGTAATGGAGGTGGTCAGAACAAAAGCCAGGTAGCAAGGTCTCATTTGAGACACGGAGATCACCATCGCAGGGTCCTGTTGCAAACTGAATTCTGATTTGGAAAGGACCCTACCCAGAGTTCATACATAAACCAGCTTCAGCATCCAGCTGCGGTTCCTCTCTGCCCACATTGCCTGCACCCCTTTGCCATAGGAGCTGTAAAATAAGTGGAGTAAAATTACTTGGAAGAGTCTCACAGGAGCTCATGTGCAGGGATTTCACTACTGAGTGGCCTTAGCATTACCCCAAAAATTCTCACTAAGTCAACCCAAGAAACTTGCACATCCAGGGAACCAAATGGCTGTAAACTTAACAATGTCTGTTGCCTGCAACAAGCTGTGCTACAGCTCTTCAGCCTTGGTGTGCACGGGCAGACAGCCCACCCAAAAGGCACAGGGTGGGTGGAGAGAAAAAGAAGGTGGGAGAGCAATTCGATCAGAATCTTTACTTCCATAAGTGAGCAGCAGAAGGAGGAAATTAGTTTTTTGAATCACATTAAAACATTATTCATGGAAGCCCAGGGCCTTTTTAATGTGTAAAGCAGGAATGGCCGCTAGAATTTGTTTTTCTTTTTTAGAGAAGTCTGAAATTGCCTGATAATGGATTCTCA
>NW_026637389.1:0-307 GCF_028554395.1 Pezoporus wallicus
TCTGCTCACACAGCAGAAGGACCAGCAGGGAAAGCTAGTGCTGTGTCTCTTCAGCACACAAGCAGCTTTGCAACGGGGTCACCATCATTGCAGTCTCTCCTCGGTTTCATACCTAAAAGTCCATTTGAATCCGAATTCTCAGGTGGTGTCTCTCAGCTGCCCAGCAGCACAGTGAGTACAGCACGAGCGTTTGGCATCTGCTCCCACAGCAGAAGAGCCAGGATTGAAAGCTGGTGCTGGACCTGTTCAGCACACAATCCCCATTACATTGGTGCCTCCATCGTTGCTTTCACTGCTCACTTTCATG
>NW_026637390.1:0-3040 GCF_028554395.1 Pezoporus wallicus
ACAGCCCAACCCAGTTTAACTCAGTCCAGCCATTCTTAATACACTCCAGCTCAGTATAATCCAGTCCAGCCTAGTTTAACTTAGTCCAGACCAGTTTAATCCGGTCCATCTCACTTCAAGCCAGCCCATCCCACTTTAACCCAGTCCAACCAAGTCTGATACAGCCCAGCCCACTTTAACCCAGTCCAACCATACTAAATACACACCAGCTCAGTATAATCCAGTCCACCACACTTTAACACAGCCCAGCCCACTTTAACCCAGTCCAGCTCAGTTTGATACAGCCCAGCCCACATCAGTTCACTCTAGCACAGTTAAACGATGTCCACCCTAGTTTAATCCACTCCAGATCAGTTAAGTCCATCCCAGCCCAGTTTAACCCAGTCCTGCCCAGTTTAACCCAGTCCTGCCCAGTCTGATACACCCCAGCCCAGTTTAACCCAGTCCAACCATATTTAACACACTCCAGCTCAGTATAATCCACTCCAGCCCAGTTTAACCCTTTCCAGCCCAGTTTGATACAGCCCACCCCAGTTTAACCCAGTCTAGCCCAGTTTAACCCAGTCCAGCTCAGTTCAATCCATCCCAGCCCAGTTTAACCCGGGCCAGCCCACTTTGATACAACCCAGCCCAGTTTAACCCAGTCCAGCCCAGTTTGTTACAGCCCAGCCCAGTTTAACCCAGTCCACCCATATTTAATACACTCCAGCTCAGTAGAATCCAGCCCAGCAAGGTTTAACCCAGTCCAACCCAGTTTAATCCAGCCCAGCCCACTTTAACCCAGTCTAGCTCAGTTTCATCCAGCCCAGCCCACTTCAGCTCACTCTAGCACAGTTTAACCCAGTCCAGCCCACTTTAACCCACTACAGCTAAGTTTAAACACAGTCCAGCTCAGTTTCATCCAGCCCGGTCCACTTGAACCCAGTCCAGCTCACTTTAATCCAGCCCAGCCCAGTTCAGTTCACTCTAGCACAGTTTAACCCAGGCCAGCCCAGTTTGATACAGCTCAACACAGTTTAACCCAGTCCAGCCCAGTTTGTTACAGCCCAGCCCACTTTAACCCAGTCCAGCCATATTTAATACACTCCAGCTCAGTAGAATCCAGCCCAGCCAAGTTTAACCCAGTGCAACCCAGTTTAACCCAGCCCAGCCCACTTTAACCCAGTCCAGCTCACTTTCATCCAGCCCAGCCCACTTCAGCTCACTCTAGCACAGTTTAACCCAGTCTAGCCCACTTTAACCCACTACAGCTAAGTTTAAACACAGTCCAGCTCAGTTTCATCCAGCCCGGTCCACTTGAACCCAGTCCAGCTCCCTTCAATCCAGCCCAGCCCAGTTCAGTTCACTCTAGCACAGTTTAACCCTGAGCAGCCCAGTTTGATCCAGCCCAGCCCAGTTTAACCCAGGCCAGCCCAGTTTGATACAGCTCAACACAGTTTAACACAGGCCAGCACAGTTTGATACAGCCCAGCCCAGTTTAACCCAGCCCAGCCATATTTAATACACTCCAGCACAGTTTAACCCAGGCCAGCCCAGTTTAACACAGGCCAGCCCAGTTTGATACAGCTCAACACAGTTTAACACAGCCCAGCCCAGTCTGATCCAGCCCAGCCCAGTTTAACCCAGTCCAGCCATATTTAATACACTCCAGCCCAGTTTAACACAGGCCAGCCCAGTTTAACCCAGGCCAGCCCAGTTTGATACAGCCCAACCCAGTTTAACTCAGTCCAGCCATTTTTAATACACACCAGCTCAGTATAACCCAGTCCAGCCTAGTTTAACTTAGTCCAGACCAGTTTAATCCGGTCCATCTCACTTCAATCCAGCCCAGCCCACTTTAACCCAGTCCAACCATACTTAATACACACCAGCTCAGTATAATCCAGTCCACCACACTTTAACACAGCCCAGCCCAGTTTAACCCAGTCCTGCCCAGTCTGATACACCCCAGCCCAGTTTAACCCAGTCCAACCATATTTAACACACTCCAGCTCAGTATAATCCACTCCAGCCCAGTTTAACCCTTTCCAGCCCAGTTTGATACAGCCCACCCCAGTTTAACCCAGTTTCTACAGCCCAGTTTAAGCCCAGCCCAGTTCAGCTCACTTTAGCACAGTTTAACCCTGTCCAGCCTAGTTTAATCCCCTCCAGATCAGTTCAATCCATTCCAGCCCAGTTTAACCCACTCCAGTTTAACCCAGTCCCCACATTTATACACTCCCAGTCCAGCTCAGTTTGATACACCCCCCCAGATCCTCCCCTAGTTCAGTTTACTCCAGCACAGTTTAACCCAGTCCAGCTCACTTTGATTCAGCCCAGCCCACTTCAGTTCACTCTAGCACAGTTTAACCCAGTCCAGCCCAGTTTAATTCAGTCCAGCTCAGTTCAATCCATCCCAGCCCAGTTGAACCCGGGCCAGCCCACTTTGATACAACCCAGCTCAGTTTAACCCAGTCCAGCCCAGTTTGTTACAGCCCAGCCCACTTTAACCCTAGTCCAGCCATATTTAATACACTCCAGCGCAGTATAATACAGCCCCGCAAGGTTTAACCCAGTCCAACCCAGTTTAAACCAGCCCAGCCCAGTTTAACCCAGGCCAACCCGAGGTCCAACCAACAGTCCAGCCTAATTTAATTTAGTCCAGACCAGTTTAAACCGGTCCATCTCACTTCAATATAGCCCAGCCCACTTTAACCCAGTCCAACCAAGTCTGATACAGCCCAGCCCACTATAACCCAGTCCAACCATACTTAATACACACCAGCTCAGTATAGTTCAGTCCACCACACTTTAACACAGCCCAGCCCAGTTTAACCCAGTCCAGCTCAGTTTGATACAGCCAAGACCACTTCAGTTCACTCTAGCACAGTTTAACCCAGTTCAGCCCAGTTTAAATCACTCCAGATCAGTTAAGTCCATCCCAGCCCAGTTTAACCCATTCTAGCCGAGTTTAACCCAGTCCAGCCCAGTCTGATACACCCCAGCCCAGTTTAACCCAGTCCAGCCACATTTAATACACTCCAGCCCAGTCTAACCCAGT
>NW_026637391.1:0-30074 GCF_028554395.1 Pezoporus wallicus
TCCCACGTGGACAGGAACATGAGCAGGTTCATCACCTCGCCCTATGGGACATGTGGGGCAGACGTGTGGGTGGAGGTGTGGGGCACGTGTGGGGCAGAGGTGTGGGGCAGTGACCCACGGCGGGTTGGGGAACCTTCCCGTCCCACGTGGACAGGAACATGAGCAGGTTCATCACCTCGCCCTATGGGGCACACGTGTGGGGTGGAGGTGTGGGGCAGAGGTTTGGGGCCGTCGGTGTGGGGCAGGAGGTGTGGGGCAGTGACCCACGGCGGGTTGGGGAACCTTCCCGTCCCACGTGGACAGGAACATGAGCAGGTTCATCACCTCGCCCTATGGGGCAGAGGTGTGGGGCAGAGGTGTGGGGCAGAGGTGTGGGGCAGTGACCCACGGCGGGTTGGGGAACCTTCCCGTCCCACGTGGACAGGAACATGAGCAGGTTCATCACCTCGCCCTATGGGGCAGACATGTGTGGGGCAGACGTGTGGGGCAGACGTGTGGGGCAGAGGTGTGGGGCAGTGACCCACGGCGGGTTGGGGAACCTTCCCGTCCCACGTGGACAGGAACATGAGCAGGTTCATCACCTCGCCCTATGGGGCACACGTGTGGGGCAGAGGTGTGGGGCAGACGTGTGGGGCAGAGGTGTGGGGCGGAGGTGTGGGGCAGTGACCCACGGCGGGTTGGGGAACCTTCCCGTCCCACGTGGACAGGAACATGAGCAGGTTCATCACCTCGCCCTATGGGGCAGACATGTGGGGCAGAGGTGTGGGGCAGACGTGTGGGGCAGAGGTGTGGGGCAGTGACCCACGGCGGGTTGGGGAACCTTCCCGTCCCACGTGGACAGGAACATGAGCAGGTTCATCACCTCGCCCTATGGGGCACACGTGTGGGGCAGAGTGTGTGGGGCAGAGGTGTGGGGCAGAGGTGTGGGGCAGTGACCCACGGCGGGTTGGGGAACCTTCCCGTCCCACGTGGACAGGAACATGAGCAGGTTCATCACCTCGCCCTATGGGGCACACGTGTGGGGCAGACGTGTGGGGCAGACGTGTGGGGCGGAGGTGTGGGGCAGGAGGTGTGGGGCAGAGGTGTGGGGCAGTGACCCACGGCGGGTTGGGGAACCTTCCCGTCCCACGTGGACAGGAACATGAGCAGGTTCATCACCTCGCCCTATGGGACAGACATGTGGGGCAGACGTGTGGGGCAGAGGTGTGGGGCAGTGACCCACGGCGGGTTGGGGAACCTTCCCGTCCCACGTGGACAGGAACATGAGCAGGTTCATCACCTCGCCCTATGGGGCACACGTGTGGGGTGGAGGTGTGGGGCAGAGGTGTGGGGCAGGAGGTGTGGGGCAGGAGGTGTGGGGCAGTGACCCACGGCGGGTTGGGGAACCTTCCCGTCCCACGTGGACAGGAACATGAGCAGGTTCATCACCTCGCCCTATGGGGCAGACGTGTGGGGCAGAGGTGTGGGGCAGGAGGTGTGGGGCAGTGACCCACGGCGGGTTGGGGAACCTTCCCGTCCCACGTGGACAGGAACATGAGCAGGTTCATCACCTCGCCCTATGGGGCAGACATGTGGGGCAGACGTGTGGGGCAGACGTGTGGGGCAGAGGTGTGGGGCAGTGACCCACGGCGGGTTGGGGAACCTTCCCGTCCCACGTGGACAGGAACATGAGCAGGTTCATCACCTCGCCCTATGGGGCACACGTGTGGGGCAGAGGTGTGGGGCAGACGTGTGGGGCAGAGGTGTGGGGCGGAGGTGTGGGGCAGTGACCCACGGCGGGTTGGGGAACCTTCCCGTCCCACGTGGACAGGAACATGAGCAGGTTCATCACCTCGCCCTATGGGGCAGACATGTGGGGCAGAGGTGTGGGGCAGACGTGTGGGGCAGAGGTGTGGGGCAGTGACCCACAGCGGGTTGGGGAACCTTCCCGTCCCACGTGGACAGGAACATGAGCAGGTTCATCACCTCGCCCTATGGGGCACATGTGGGGCAGAGGTGTGGGGCAGACGTGTGGGGCAGAGGTGTGGGGCAGTGACCCACGGCGGGTTGGGGAACCTTCCCGTCCCACGTGGACAGGAACATGAGCAGGTTCATCACCTCGCCCTATGGGGCACACGTGTGGGGCAGACATGTGGGGCAGACGTGTGGGGTGGAGGTGTGGGGCAGGAGGTGTGGGGCAGGAGGTGTGGGGCAGTGACCCACGGCGGGTTGGGGAACCTTCCCGTCCCACGTGGACAGGAACATGAGCAGGTTCATCACCTCGCCCTATGGGGCAGACATGTGGGGCAGAGGTGTGGGGCAGACGTGTGGGGTGGAGGTGTGGGGCAGAGGTGTGGGGCAGGGACCCACGGCGGGTTGGGGAACCTTCCCGTCCCACGTGGACAGGAACATGAGCAGGTTCATCACCTCGCCCTATGGGGCAGACGTGTGGGGCAGAGGTGTGGGGCGGAGGTGTGGGGCAGGAGGTGTGGGGCAGGAGGTGTGGGGCAGAGGTGTGGGGCAGTGACCCACGGCGGGTTGGGGAACCTTCCCGTCCCACATGGACAGGAACATGAGCAGGTTCATCACCTCGCCCTATGGGGCACACATGTGGGGCAGACGTGTGGGGCGGAGGTGTGGGGCAGGAGGTGTGGGGCAGAGGTGTGGGGCAGTGACCCACGGCGGGTTGGGGAACCTTCCCGTCCCACGTGGACAGGAACATGAGCAGGTTCATCACCTCGCCCTATGGGGCAGACATGTGGGGCAGAGGTGTGGGGCAGACGTGTGGGGTGGAGGTGTGGGGCAGAGGTGTGGGGCAGTGACCCACGGCGGGTTGGGGAACCTTCCCGTCCCACGTGGACAGGAACATGAGCAGGTTCATCACCTCGCCCTATGGGGCACACGTGTGGGGCAGTCATGTGGGGCAGAGGTGTGGGGCAGACGTGTGGGGTGGAGGTGTGGGGCAGTGACCCACGGCGGGTTGGGGAACCTTCCCGTCCCACGTGGACAGGAACATGAGCAGGTTCATCACCTCGCCCTATGGGGCAGACGTGTGGGGCAGAGGTGTGGGGCGGAGGTGTGGGGCAGGAGGTGTGGGGCAGGAGGTGTGGGGCAGAGGTGTGGGGCAGTGACCCACGGCGGGTTGGGGAACCTTCCCGTCCCACGTGGACAGGAACATGAGCAGGTTCATCACCTCGCCCTATGGGGCACACATGTGGGGCAGAGGTGTGGGGCAGAGGTGTGGGGCAGTGACCCACGGCGGGTTGGGGAACCTTCCCGTCCCACGTGGACAGGAACATGAGCAGGTTCATCACCTCGCCCTATGGGGCAGACATGTGGGGCAGACGTGTGGGGCAGACGTGTGGGGCAGAGGTGTGGGGCAGTGACCCACGGCGGGTTGGGGAACCTTCCCGTCCCACGTGGACAGGAACATGAGCAGGTTCATCACCTCGCCCTATGGGGCAGACATGTGGGGCAGAGGTGTGGGGCAGAGGTGTGGGGCAGAGGTGTGGGGCAGTGACCCACGGCGGGTTGGGGAACCTTCCCGTCCCACGTGGACAGGAACATGAGCAGGTTCATCACCTCGCCCTATGGGGCAGACGTGTGGGGTGGAGGTGTGGGGCAGAGGTGTGGGGCAGGAGGTGTGGGGCAGGAGGTGTGGGGCGGAGGTGTGGGGCAGTGACCCACGGCGGGTTGGGGAACCTTCCCGTCCCACGTGGACAGGAACATGAGCAGGTTCATCACCTCGCCCTATGGGGCACACGTGTGGGGCAGACATGTGGGGCAGAGGTGTGGGGCAGACGTGTGGGGTGGAGGTGTGGGGCAGAGGTGTGGGGCAGTGACCCACGGCGGGTTGGGGAACCTTCCCGTCCCACGTGGACAGGAACATGAGCAGGTTCATCACCTCGCCCTATGGGGCACACGTGTGGGGCAGAGGTGTGGGGCAGAGGTGTGGGGCAGACGTGTGGGGTGGAGGTGTGGGGCAGTGACCCACGGCGGGTTGGGGAACCTTCCCGTCCCACGTGGACAGGAACATGAGCAGGTTCATCACCTCGCCCTATGGGGCAGACATGTGGGGCAGAGGTGTGGGGCAGACGTGTGGGGCAGAGGTGTGGGGCAGTGACCCACGGCGGGTTGGGGAACCTTCCCGTCCCACGTGGACAGGAACATGAGCAGGTTCATCACCTCGCCCTATGGGGCACACGTGTGGGGCAGAGGTGTGGGGCAGACGTGTGGGGTGGAGGTGTGGGGCAGTGACCCACGGCGGGTTGGGGAACCTTCCCGTCCCACGTGGACAGGAACATGAGCAGGTTCATCACCTCGCCCTATGGGGCACACGTGTGGGGCAGACATGTGGGGCAGACGTGTGGGGTGGAGGTGTGGGGCAGGAGGTGTGGGGCAGGAGGTGTGGGGCAGTGACCCACGGCGGGTTGGGGAACCTTCCCGTCCCACGTGGACAGGAACATGAGCAGGTTCATCACCTCGCCCTATGGGGCAGACATGTGGGGCAGAGGTGTGGGGCAGACGTGTGGGGTGGAGGTGTGGGGCAGAGGTGTGGGGCAGGGACCCATGGCGGGTTGGGGAACCTTCCCGTCCCACGTGGACAGGAACATGAGCAGGTTCATCACCTCGCCCTATGGGGCAGACGTGTGGGGCAGAGGTGTGGGGCGGAGGTGTGGGGCAGGAGGTGTGGGGCAGAGGTGTGGGGCAGTGACCCACGGCGGGTTGGGGAACCTTCCCGTCCCACGTGGACAGGAACATGAGCAGGTTCATCACCTCGCCCTATGGGGCACACATGTGGGGCAGACGTGTGGGGCAGAGGTGTGGGGCAGGAGGTGTGGGGCAGAGGTGTGGGGCAGTGACCCACGGCGGGTTGGGGAACCTTCCCGTCCCACGTGGACAGGAACATGAGCAGGTTCATCACCTCGCCCTATGGGGCAGACATGTGGGGCAGAGGTGTGGGGCAGAGGTGTGGGGCAGAGGTGTGGGGCAGTGACCCACGGCGGGTTGGGGAACCTTCCCGTCCCACGTGGACAGGAACATGAGCAGGTTCATCACCTCGCCCTATGGGGCAGACGTGTGGGGTGGAGGTGTGGGGCAGAGGTGTGGGGCAGGAGGTGTGGGGCAGGAGGTGTGGAGCGGAGGTGTGGGGCAGTGACCCACGGCGGGTTGGGGAACCTTCCCGTCCCACGTGGACAGGAACATGAGCAGGTTCATCACCTCGCCCTATGGGGCACACGTGTGGGGTGGAGGTGTGGGGCAGAGGTGTGGGGCAGGAGGTGTGGGGCAGGAGGTGTGGAGCGGAGGTGTGGGGCAGTGACCCACGGCGGGTTGGGGAACCTTCCCGTCCCACGTGGACAGGAACATGAGCAGGTTCATCACCTCGCCCTATGGGGCACACGTGTGGGGCAGACATGTGGGGCAGACGTGTGGGGCAGACGTGTGGGGCAGACGTGTGGGGCAGACGTGTGGGGCAGACGTGTGGGGCAGTGACCCACGGCGGGTTGGGGAACCTTCCCGTCCCACGTGGACAGGAACATGAGCAGGTTCATCACCTCGCCCTATGGGGCAGAGGTGTGGGGCAGAGGGCAGCACCCATGGGGCAAAGGGGGGCAGCCAGTGACCCACAGCGGGACTCGGGGACCCACAGAGATCCTTGGGTATCAAGGAGACCCCATAGGGCAGCCCGGTGGGGAACCTTCCTGTCCATCAGCCCCATAGAGCCCCATATCCACCCCATAGCCACCCCATATCCACCCCATAGCTGCCCCACATCGCCCCATACCCGCTGCAGGAAGACGTCCCTCTTGGTGAACTTGCGCACGGCGGTGAGCACCCATAGCCACCCCATAGAGCCCCATATCCACCCCATAGAGCCCCATATCCACCCCATAGCCACTCCATCACCCCATAGCCGCCCCACATCGCCCCATACCCGCTGCAGGAAGACGTCCCTCTTGGTGAACTTGCGCACGGCGGTGAGCACCCATAGCCACCCCATAGAGCCCCATATCCACCCCATAGCCACTCCATCACCCCATAGCCACTCCATCACCCCATAGCCACCCCATATCCACCCCATAGAGCCCCATATCCACCCCATAGAGCCCCATATCCACCCCATAGCCACTCCATCACCCCACAGCCACCCCATAGCCACTCCATCACCCCATAGCCACTCCATCACCCCATAGCCACCCCATAGAGCCCCATATCCACCCCATATCCACTCCATCACCCCATAGAGCCCCATAGCGCCCCACATCGCCCCATACCCGCTGCAGGAAGACGTCCCTCTTGGTGAACTTGCGCACGGCGGTGAGCACCCATAGCCACCCCATAGAGCCCCATATCCACCCCATAGCCACTCCATCACCCCATAGAGCCCCATAACCACCCCATAGCCACTCCATCACCCCATAGAGCCCCATATCCACCCCATAGCCACTCCATCACCCCATAGAGCCCCATAGCCACCCCATAGAGCCCCATATCCACCCCATATCCACTCCATCACCCCATAGAGCCCCATAGCGCCCCACATCGCCCCATACCCGCTGCAGGAAGACGTCCCTCTTGGTGAACTTGCGCACGGCGGTGAGCACCCATAGCCCCCCCATAGAGCCCCATATCCACCCCATAGAGCCCCATATCCACTCCATAGCCACTCCATCACCCCATAGCCACTCCATCACCCCATATCCACCCCATAGAGCCCCATATCCACCCCATATCCACCCCATAGCGCCCCACATCGCCCCATACCCGCTGCAGGAAGACGTCCCTCTTGGTGAACTTGCGCACGGCGGTGAGCACCCATAGCCACCCCATAGAGCCCCATATCCACCCCATAGAGCCCCATATCCACCCCATAGAGCCCCATATCCACCCCATAGAGCCCCATATCCACCCCATAGCCACTCCATCACCCCATAGAGCCCCATAGCCACCCCATAGAGCCCCATATCCACCCCATAGCCACTCCATCACCCCATAGAGCCCCATAACCACCCCATAGCCACTCCATCACCCCATAGAGCCCCATATCCACCCCATAGCGCCCCATAGCGCCCCACATCGCCCCATACCCGCTGCAGGAAGACGTCCCTCTTGGTGAACTTGCGCACGGCGGTGAGCACCCATAGCCACCCCATAGAGCCCCATATCCACCCCATAGAGCCCCATATCCACCCCATAGAGCCCCATATCCACCCCATAGAGCCCCATATCCACCCCATAGCCACTCCATCACCCCATAGAGCCCCATATCCACCCCATAGCCACTCCATCACCCCATAGCGCCCCATAACCACCCCATAGCCACCCATCACCCCATAGAGCCCCATATCCACCCCATAGAGCCCCATAGCGCCCCACATCGCCCCATACCCGCTGCAGGAAGACGTCCCTCTTGGTGAACTTGCGCACGGCGGTGAGCACCCATAGCCACCCCATAGAGCCCCATATCCACCCCATAGCCACTCCATCACCCCATAGCCACCCCACAGCGCCCCATAGCGCCCCACATCGCCCCATACCCGCTGCAGGAAGACGTCCCTCTTGGTGAACTTGCGCACGGCGGTGAGCGTGTCCTGCACGATGCCCATGACGGGCCGGTTGGCCTGCGGGGTCACGATCATGCGCGGCACCATGGCGAGCTCCTGGATCTCCGCCCGCGTCTCCAGAGACTGCGGCAGGTGCAGGTTCATCTCGTCGCCGTCGAAGTCCGCGTTGTACGGGGTGGTCACGCTGCAACGGGGGGGGTTAGGGGGGGTGTGGGGCTGGGGGTGGGGAGGTGGGGTAGGGGGTATGGGGCTGGGAGTATGGGGCTGGGGATGTGGGGCAGGGGATGTGGGGCAGGGAGTATGGGGCTGGGGATGTGGGGTAGGGGAGGTGGGGCAGGGGGTATGGGGCTGGGGAGGTGGAGTAGGGGAGGTGGGGCAGGGGGTATGGGGCTGGGAGTATGGGGCTGGGGATGTGGGGCAGGGGATGTGGGGCTGGGGATGTGGGGCAGGGAGTATGGGGCTGGGGATGTGGGGTAGGGGAGGTGGGGCAGGGGGTATGGGGCTGGGGAGGTGGAGTAGGGGAGGTGGGGCAGGGGGTATGGGGCTGGGAGTATGGGGCTGGGGATGTGGGGTAGGGGAGGTGGGGGTGGGGGTATGGGGCTGGGAGTATGGGGCTGGGGAGGTGGGGTAGGGGATGTGGGGCAGGGGGTATGGGGCTGGGGGTATGGGGCAGGGGGTATGGGGGTGGCGATGTGGGGCAGGGGAGGTGGGGCAGGCTATGGGTGACGGCTATGGGTGACATCTATGGGTGACGGCTATGGGTCACAGCTACAGGTAATGGCTACGGGTCACAGCTAAGACTCAGGGCTACAGGTCAGGGCTATGGGTCCCCGCTATGGGTCAGGGCTATGGGTCCCCGCTATGGGTCAGCGCTATGGGTCCCCGCTATGGGTCAGGGCTATGGGTCCCCGCTATGGGTCAGCGGTATGGGTCAGCGCTATGGGTCCCCGCTATGGGTCCGCGCTATGGGTCAGCGCTATGGGTCTGCGCTATGGGTCAGCGGTATGGGTCCGCACTATGGGTCAGCGCCATGGGTCCGCGCCATGGGTCCGCGCTATGGGTCAGCGCCATGGGTCCGCGCTATGGGTCCCCGCTATGGGTCCGCACTATGGGTCCCCGCTATGGGTCCGCACTATGGGTCAGCGCTATGGGTCCCCGCTATGGGTCAGCGCTATGGGTCCCCGCTATGGGTCCGCACTATGGGTCCCCGCTATGGGTCCCCGCTATGGGTCCGCACTATGGGTCCCCGCTATGGGTCCGCGCTATGGGTCCCCGCTATGGGTCCGCACTATGGGTCAGCGCTATGGGTCCCCGCTATGGGTCCCGGCTATGGGTCATGGCTATGGGTCCCGGCTATGGGTCATGGCTATGGGTCCCGGCTATGGGTCATGGCTATGGGTCCCGGCTATGGGTCATGGCTATGGGTCATGGTTATGGGTCCCGGCTATGGGTCATGGCTATGGGTCCCGGCTATGGGTCCCAGCTATGGGTCATGGCTATGGGTCCCGGCTATGGGTCATGGCTATGGGTCAGCGCTATGGGTCCGCGCTATGGGTCCCCACTATGGGTCAAGGCTATGGGTCCCCGCTATGGGTCAGGGCTATGGGTCAGCGCTATGGGTCCCCGCCATGGGTCAGGGCTATGGGTCAGGGCTATGGGTCAGGGCTATGGGTCCCCGCTATGGGTCAGGGCTATGGGTCAGCGCTATGGGTCCCCGCCATGGGTCAGGGCTATGGGTCAGGGCTATGGGTCCCCGCTATGGGTCCGCACTATGGGTCAGCGCTATGGGTCCCCGCTATGGGTCCCCGCTATGGGTCGGTGCTATGGGTCCCCGCTATGGGTCCCGGCTATGGGTCCCTGCTATGGGTCAGGGCTATGGGTCCCTGCTATGGGTCATGGCTATGGGTCAGCGCTATGGGTCCCCGCTATGGGTCAGTGCTATGGGTCCCCGCTATGGGTCCGCACTATGGGTCCGCACTATGGGTCCGCACTATGGGTCAGCGCTATGGGTCAGCGCTATGGGTCCCCGCTATGGGTCCCGGCTATGGGTCCCGGCTATGGGTCCCGGCTATGGGTCCCCGCTATGGGTCCCGGCTATGGGTCATGGCTATGGGTCCCCGCTATGGGTCAGGGCTATGGGTCAGTGCCATGGGTCAGCGCTATGGGTCAGGGCTATGGGTCCCCGCTATGGGTCAGGGCTATGGGTCCCCGCTATGGGTCAGCGCTATGGGTCATGGCTATGGGTCATGGCTATGGGTCCCCGCTATGGGTCCGCACTATGGGTCCCGGCTATGGGTCGGCGCTATGGGTCCGCACTATGGGTCAGCGCTATGGGTCCCGGCTATGGGTCGGTGCCATGGGTCGGTGCTATGGGTCGGTGCTATGGGTCCCCGCTATGGGTCCCCGCTATGGGTCCGCACTATGGGTCAGCGCTATGGGTCAGCGCTATGGGTCAGCGCTATGGGTCCCGGCTATGGGTCCCGGCTATGGGTCCCCGCTATGGGTCCCGGCTATGGGTCATGGCTATGGGTCCCCGCTATGGGTCAGGGCTATGGGTCAGTGCCATGGGTCAGCGCTATGGGTCAGGGCTATGGGTCCCCGCTATGGGTCAGGGCTATGGGTCCCCGCTATGGGTCAGCGCTATGGGTCATGGCTATGGGTCATGGCTATGGGTCCCCGCTATGGGTCCGCACTATGGGTCCCGGCTATGGGTCGGCGCTATGGGTCCGCACTATGGGGTCAGCGCTATGGGTCCCGGCTATGGGTCGGTGCCATGGGTCGGTGCTATGGGTCTTTGGGTCCCGCGCTATGGGTCCCCGCTATGGGTCCGCACTATGGGTCAGCGCTATGGGTCAGCGCTATGGGTCAGCGCTATGGGTCCCGGCTATGGGTCCCGGCTATGGGTCCCCGCTATGGGTCCCGGCTATGGGTCATGGCTATGGGTCCCCGCTATGGGTCAGGGCTATGGGTCAGTGCCATGGGTCAGCGCTATGGGTCAGGGCTATGGGTCCCCGCTATGGGTCAGGGCTATGGGTCCCCGCTATGGGTCAGCGCTATGGGTCATGGCTATGGGTCATGGCTATGGGTCCCCGCTATGGGTCCGCACTATGGGTCCCGGCTATGGGTCGGCGCTATGGGTCCGCACTATGGGTCAGCGCTATGGGTCCCGGCTATGGGTCGGTGCCATGGGTCGGTGCTATGGGTCGGTGCTATGGGTCCCCGCTATGGGTCCCCGCTATGGGTCCGCACTATGGGTCAGCGCTATGGGTCAGCGCTATGGGTCAGCGCTATGGGTCCCGGCTATGGGTCCCGGCTATGGGTCCCCGCTATGGGTCCCGGCTATGGGTCATGGCTATGGGTCCCCGCTATGGGTCAGGGCTATGGGTCAGTGCCATGGGTCAGCGCTATGGGTCAGGGCTATGGGTCCCCGCTATGGGTCAGGGCTATGGGTCCCCGCTATGGGTCAGCGCTATGGGTCATGGCTATGGGTCATGGCTATGGGTCCCCGCTATGGGTCCGCACTATGGGTCCCGGCTATGGGTCGGCGCTATGGGTCCGCACTATGGGTCAGCGCTATGGGTCCCGGCTATGGGTCCGCACTATGGGTCCCGGCTATGGGTCCCGGCTATGGGTCGGTGCCATGGGTCGGTGCTATGGGTCGGCGCTATGGGTCGCACCTGAGGTTGAGGCGGAAGGTGGACCAGGGCAGGATGCGCACGCGGTGCCCCATCATGGACATCTTGTGCAGCGTCGGCTGCCGGTTGAAGATGACGATGTCCCCGTCGCACATGTGCCGCTCCACCTGCCATGGGGGGGGGGTCAGCACCCCAAAACCGGGGGGGGGAGGGGGAGGGGGGGAGGGGGAGGGGGGGACCCCAAAATGGGGCCGGCCCCAAAAAACGGCGTCTTCCAGGGCCCTAAAAGCTGGGAATTGAAGCCAAAAATGGCCCCAGAGCTGGGGGGGGCCTTGGTTGGGGTCCCCCCTGTATTGGGGTCCCCCCTGTATTGGGGTGCCCCTAATTCGGGGTGCCCCTATTTCGGGGTGCCTCCATTTTGGGGTCCCCCCCCATTGGGGTGCCCCTAATTCGGGGTCCCCATGTATTGGGGTCCCCCCTGTATTGGGGTGGCCCCCATTTCGGGGTGCCCCTATTTCGGGGTGTCCCCATTTTGGGGTCCCCCCCTGTATTGGGGTGCCCCTAATTCAGGGTCCCCATGTATTGGGGTGCCCCTGTATTGGGGTCCCCATGTATTGGGGTCCCCCTGTATTGGGGTGCCCCCATTTTGGGGTCCCCCCCCATTGGGGTGCCCCTAATTCGGGGTCCCCATGTATTGGGGTGCCCCCATTTTGGCCCCCCCCTGTATCGGGGTGCCCCTGTATTGGGGTCCCCATGTATTGGGGTGCCCCTAATTTGGGGTGCCCCTAATTTGGGGTCCCCTTGTATTGGGGTGCCCCTAATTTGGGGTGCCCCTATTTTGGGGTCCCCCCTGCATTGGGGTCCCCCCTGTATTGGGGTTGCCCCCATTTCGGGGTGCCCCTATTTCGGGGTGTCCCCATTTTGGGGTCCCCCCCGTATTGGGGTGCCCCTAATTCAGGGTCCCCATGTATTGGGGTGCCCCCATTTTGGCCCCCCCCGTATTGGGGTGCCCCTGTATTGGGGTCCCCATGTATTGGGGTGCCCCTATTTCGGGGTCCCCCTGCACTGGGGTCCCCCTGTATTGGGGTGGCCCCCATTTCAGGGTGCCCCTATTTTGGGGTGCCCCCATTTTGGGGTGCCCCCATTTTGGGGTCCCCCCTATTGGGGTGCCCCTAATTCGGGGTCCCCATGTATTGGGGTGCCCCCATTTTGCCCCCCCCCCCGTATTGGGGTGCCCCTAATTCGGGGTCCCCCCCATTTTGGGGTCCCCCTGTATTGGGGTGCCCCTAATTCAGGGTCCCCCCCATGTATTGGGGTGCCCCTATTTCGGGGTCCCCCCTGCATTGGGGTTCCCCTGTATCAGAGTACCCCCTGTATTGGGGTCCCCCCCCCGTATTGAGGTGCCCCTATTTTGGGGTCTGCCCCCCTGTATTGGGGTGCCCCTAATTCAGGGTCCCCATGTATTGGGGTGCCCCTATTTTGGGGTCCCCCCCTGTATCGGGGTGCCCCTATTTCGGGGTCCCCCCCGTTTTGGGGTCCCCCTAATTCGGGGTCCCCCCTGCATTGGGGTCCCCCTGTATTGGGGTGCCCCATTTTGGGGTGCCCCTGTTTTATGGTCCCCTCTGCATTGAGGACCCTCTGTTTTGGGGTCCCCCATGTATTGAGATCCCCCTGTATTGGGATGTCCCATTTTGGGGTGTTACCCCCCCGTTTTGGGGTCCATCCCCCCCATTTTGGGGTCCCCCATGTATTGAGATCCCCTTGTATTGGGATGCCCCATTTTAGGGTCCCCTGGTATTGGGGTCCCCCTGTTTTATGGCCCCCTGTACTGGGGTCCCCCCTGCATTGAGGGCTCTCTGTTTTGGGGTCCCCCCTGCATTGAGATCCCCCTGTTTTGGGGTGCCCCATTTTGGGGTCCCCCTGTTTTATGCTCCCCCCTGCATTGAGGTCCCTCTATTTTGGGGTCCCCCATGTATTGAGATCCCCCCGTTTTGGGGTCCCCCCCATATTGAGATCCCCCTGGTTTGGGATGTCCCATTTTGGGGTTCCCCCCCCCATTTTGGTGTCCCCCCATATTGAGATCCCCCTGTATTGGGATGCCCCATTTTGGGGTCCCCCCCGTTTTAGGGTGTCTGTCCCGTCCCCCCCTTTTGGGGTGCCCCATTTTTGGGCCCCCCGTCCCCCTGTTTTGGGGTGTCGTTCCCCCGGTTTCGGGGTACCTTGTATCCTGTCTGCAGGTGGAGGTCGCTGGGCTTGGGGTGGAAGCGGAGGTCGATGCGGTCCCCGTTGTCCCTGATGATGTACTTGGCGCCGGGGTATTGGCTGTTCCCGCGCCGAACCAGCTCCTGCAGCCTGCAGCGGCCACGGCCACGCTCACACCACAAACAACACCAAAAACAACCCCAAAAACACCCCAAAACACCCCAAAAACAGCCAAAACCAACCCAAAACACCCAAAAAACCCAAAACAACCAAGAAACAACCCCAAACACCCAAAAAACACCCCAAAACAACCCAAAAACACCCCCAAAACACCCCAAAAACAACCCCAAAACACCCAAAAAACAACCCCAAAACACCCAAAAACCAACCCAAAACAGCCAAAAAAACCAAAACAACCAAGAAACAACCCCAAACACCCAAAAACACCCCAAAACAACCAAAAAACACCCCCAAAACCACCAAAAAACACCCAAAAAACAACCCCAAAACACCCAAAAAACAACCCCAAAACCAACCCAAAACACCCAAAAAACAACCCCAAAACACCCAAAAAACACCCCAAAAAAACCAAGAAACACCCCCAAAACAAAAAAAAACACCCAAAAAACAACCCCAAAACACCCAAAAAACAACCCAAAACACCAAAAAAACACCCCAAAACAACCAAGAAACACCTCCAAAACACCCAAAAAACAACCCCCAAACAAAAAAAAACCCAAAACACCCAAGAAACAACCCAAAAAACAACCCCCAAAACACCAAAAAAACAACCCCAAAACAAACAAAAAAAACCCCCCGAAAACACAAAAAAAAAACACAAAACACCCAGAAAACAACCCCAAAACAGCCAAAAAACAACCCCAAAACACAAAAAAAAAAACCCCAAAACACACAAAAAAACAACCCCAAAACACCCCAAAACCAACCCAAAACACCCAAAAAACAACCCCAAAACACCCAAAAAAAACCAAAACACCCCCCCCAAAACCAAAACACCAAAAAAAAACCAAAACACCCAAAAAACAACCCCAAAACACCCCAAAACAGCCAAAAAAAACCAAAACAACCCAAAACACCCCAAAACCAACCAAAACTAGCCCCGAAACAGCCAAAAAACAGCCAAAACAGCCCAAAACAGCCAAACCCAGCCCCAAAACAGACCAAACCACCCCAAAACCAGCCAAAAACACCCCAAAAACAAGCTAAAAACAGCCAAAAACACCCGCAAAACACGAAAAAAAAACAAAACCAGCCAAAAAACAACTCCAAAACAACCCAAAACCAACCAAAACCAGCCCCCCAAAAAAGCCAAAAAAAGGCCAAAACACCCCAAAACAACCCCGAAACAGCCAAAACCAGCCAAAACCACTCCCAAAAACGCAAAAACCGGCCAAAACCACCCCCAAAACAGCCAAAAACACCCCAAAACAGCCAAAACAACCCCAAAACCAACCCAAACACACTCCAAAAACAACCCAAAACACCCCAAAACCAGCCAAAACCACCCCAAAACCAGCAGAAACCAGCCAAAACCAACGCAAAACCAGCCAAAAACACCATAAAACCAGCCAAAAACACCGCAAAACCAGCCAAAAACACCCCCAAAACACACCAAAACCAAAACCACCCCAAAAACAGCCAAAACACCCGCAAACCAGCCAGAAACACGCCAAAACCGCCCTAGATCACCTGAAAACCACTCTAAATCACTGCAAAACCAGCCTAAATCACTCCAAAACCACCCCAGATCACTCCAAAACCACCCTAAATCACCCCAAACCCCAACCAACGTTGAAGGGGGTGACGATCTCAACGAAGCTCAAGTTGGCGGCGACGGAATGGATCTACCTCTTCCATAACCCACCATAACACCCCAAATCACCCCCAAAACACCCCAAATCACCCCAAAAAGATGCCGAATCACCCCCAAACCACCCCAAACTGACCCCAAACCCCAACCTGTCGATGTTGAAGGGGGTGACGATCTCAATGAAGGTCAAGTTGCCGGCGACGGAATGGATCTACCTCATCCGTAACCCACCATAACACCCCAAATCACATCAAATCACCCCAAAACCACCCTAAATCACCTCAAAATCACTCCAAAACCACCCCAAAATGACCCCAAACCCCAACCTGTCGATGTTGAAGGGGGTGACGATCTCAATGAAGGTCAAGTTGCCGGCGACGGAATGGATCTACCACATCCGTGACCCACCACAACACCCCAAATCACCTCAAATCACCCCTAAACCACCCTAAGTCACCTCAAAATCACCCCAAAACCACCCTAAATCACCTCAAAATCACTCCAAAACCACCCTAAATCACCCCAAACCCCAACCTGTCAATGTTGAAGGGGATGACGATCTCAACGAAGCTCAAGTTGCCGGCGACGGAATGGATCTACCTCATCCGTGACCCACCACAACACCCCAAATCACCTCAAATCACCCCAAAACCACCCTAAATCACCTCAAAATCACTCCAAAACCACCCCAAAATGACCCCAAACCCCAAACTGTCAATGTTGAAGGGGGTGACAATCTCAGCAAAGGTCAAGTTGCCAGCGACGGAATGGATCTACCTCATCCGTAACCCACCACAACACTCCAAATCACCTCAAATCACCCCAAAACCACCCTAAATCACCTCAAAATCACTCCAAAACCACCCTAAATCACCCCAAACCCCAACCAACGTTGAAGGCGGTGACGATCTCAACGAAGCTCTAGTTGGCGGCGACGGAATGGATCTACCTCATCCATAACCCACCATAACACCCCAAATCACCCCCAAAACCACCCCAAACCACCCCAAAATGACCCCGAACCCCAACCTGTCGATGTTGAAGGGGGTGACGATCTCGGCGAAGGTCATGTTGGCGGCGATGGAGCGGGGCACCCCCACTTGGTCGATGGCCAGGTTGGGGTCGGGGGTGATGACCGTGCGGGCGCTGAAGTCCACGCGCTTGCCCATGAGGTTGCCCCGCACGCGGCCCTCCTTGCCCTTCAGCCGCTGCTTCAGGGACTTGAGGGGACGGCCCGACTTCTGCATGGCCTGGGGGGGGGGAGAAATGGGGGTTATGGGGGGAAATGGGGGTTATGGGGGGGAAATGGGGGTTAGGGTTAGGGTCTCCATCCCCCCATCCCCAGCACCCACCACCCATCTCCATCTCCACCACCCATCTCCATCTCCCATCACCCACTCCATCTCCATCATCACCCATCTCCATCACCCATCTCCATCATCACCCATCTCCATCATCACCCATCTCCATCATCACCCATCTCCATCATCACCCATCTCCATCATCACCCATCTCCATCATCACCCATCTCCATCACCCACCACCCATCACCCACCTCCATCACCCACCACCCATCTCCACCTCCATCACCCACCTCCATCACCCACCTCCATCACCCATCTCCATCCCCCATCTCCATCCCCCATCTCCATCTCCATCCCCCATCTCCATCCCCCATCTCCATCTCCATCACCCATCTCCATCACCCATCTCCATCACCCATCTCCATCCCCCATCTCCATCACCCATCACCCACCACCCATCTCCATCACCCATCTCCATCACCCACCACCCATCTCCACCTCCATCACCCACCTCCATCACCCACCACCCATCTCCACCCCCATCCCCGTCCCCCCCAGCGCACCCGGGGCAGGCCGGGCAGCTCGTTGTCCACCATGGTGGCCACGTGGAACTGGAGCAGTTTGACGTCCTCGGCGATGACGTGCGCGGCCGCCCCGTTCTGCTCGTTGCGCCGCAGTTGGTTGTTGATCTTCACGATGTCGGCCAGCTTGTGGGTCAGGTCGTCCTATGGGGGGGGGGGAAGGGTCAGTGGGGCCCCCATTGACTTTGGGGACCCCAAGAATCAATGTAGGGGAGGCCAAGGGCAATGTGGGGACATCAGAGTCAATGGGGAGACACCAAAGTCAATGGGGGGGCACCAAAGTCAATGTGGAGGGCACCAAAGTCAACAGGGGGGACACCAAAGTCAATGGGAGACCCAAAGCCAATGAGGGGGGCACCAAAATCAGCGGGGGGGGCATCAAAGTCAATGAAGGAACATATAGTCAATGGGGGGGACACCAAAGTCAATGGGGGGACACCAAAGTCAATGGGGGGGGCACCAAAGTCAATGGGGGGACACCAAAGTCAATGGGGAGGACACCAAAGTCAATGGGGGGGGACACCAAAGACAATGGGGGGGCACCAAAGTCAATGGAGAGGACACCAAAGTCAATGGGGGGGCACCAAAGTCAATGGGGGGGCACCAAAGTCAATGGGGGGGCACCAAAGTCAACGGGGACGCACCAAAGTCAATGGGGGGGCACCAAAGTCAACGGGGGGACACCAAAGTCAATGGGGAGGACACCAAAGTCAATGGGGAGGACACCAAACACCAAAGTCAACGGGGGGACACCAAAGTCAATGGGGGGGGCACCAAAGTCAATGGGGGGACACCAAAGTCAAGGGGGGGACACCAAAGTCAATGGGGGGGCACCAAAGTCAATGGGGAGGACACCAAAGTCAATGGGGGGGCACCAAAGTCAACGGGGGGACACCAAAGTCAATGGGGAGGACACCAAAGTCAATGGGGAGGACACCAAAGTCAATGGGGGGACACCAAAGTCAATGGGGGGGGCACCAAAGTCAATGGGGGGGCACCAAAGTCAATGGGGGGGCACCAAAGTCAACGGGGGGGCACCAAAGTCAATGGGGGGACACCAAAGTCAACAGGGGGACACCAAAGTCAATGGGGGGGGCACCAAAGTCAATGGGGAGGACACCAAAGTCAATGGGGGGACACCAAAGTCAATGGGGGGGCACCAAAGTCAACGGGGGGACACCAAAGTCAATGGGGGGACACCAAAGTCAATGGGGGGACACCAAAGTCAACGGGGGGCACCAAAGTCAACAGGGGGACACCAAAGTCAATGGGGGGGCACCAAAGTCAATGAGGGGGACAGCAAAGTCAATGGGGGGGCACCAAAGTCAATGACGTGACCCAATACCATCTATGACACCCTAAAGACATCTATGACCCCCTAAAGCCCTCTATGACCCCCCTAAGGGCATCTGTAACCCCCCTAAAGCCCTCTGTGACCACTTAGAGGTGTCCATCACCCCCCCAAAAGGTATCTATGACCCCCCCAAAGCTATCTACGACCCTCCGAAAACAACCTATGATGAACCTAAAGGTGTTTATGACCCCCCTAAATCAATCTATGACCCCCAAAGGTATCTATGACCCCCCTAAGGCCACCTGTGACCCACTTATAGGTATTTATCACTCCCCTAAAGGTGTCTATGAGCCCCTAAAGACATCGATGACCCCCCTAAAGCTCTCTATGACACCCTTAAAGGTGTCTATCACTCCCCCAAAGGTATCTATGACCCCCCCTAAAGGTATCTATGACCCACTTAAAGGTGTCTACCACTCCCTTAAAGATATCTATGACCCTCAGAAGGTATCTATGACCCCCTAAAGCCCTCTATGATCCCCCTAAAGGTACCTATGACCCTCCTAAAGCAATCTATGAGACGCTTAAAGGTGTCTATGACCCCTAAAGACATCAATGACCCCCCTAAAGCCAACTATGACCCCCCTAAAGCTCGCTATGACCCCCCTAAAGGCATCTATGACCCCCTAAAGGCATCTATGACCCCCCTAAAGGCATCTATGACACCCCTAAAGGTATCTCTGACCCCCTTAAAGTTATTTCTGACCCCCCTAAAGCCATCTCTGACTCCCCTAAAACCATCTCTGACCCGCTTAAAGCTATTTCTGACCCCCCTAAAGCCATCTCTGACCCCCTTAAAGGTATCTATGTCCCCCCTAAAGCCATCTCTGACCCCCTTAAAGGTATCGATGACCCCCTTAAAGGTATCTATGACCCCCTAAAGGTATCTATGACCCCCCTAAAGCCATCTCTGACCCCCTTAAAGGTATCGATGACCCCCTTAAAGGTATCTATGACCCCCCTAAAGCCATCTCTGACCCCCTTAAGGATATCGATGACCCCCAAAAGGTATCTATGACCCCCAAAAGGTATCTCTGACCCCCCTAAAGCCATCTCTGACCCCCTTAAAGGTATCGATGACCCCCTTAAAGGTATCTATGACCCCCTAAAGGTATCTATGACCCCCCTAAAGCCATCTCTGACCCCCTTAAAGGTATTGATGACCCCCTTAAAGGTATCTCTGACCCCCCTAAAGCCATCTCTGACCCCCTTAAGGATATCGATGACCCCCAAAAGGTATCTATGACCCCCTAAAGGTATCTCTGACCCCCTTAAAGTTATTT
Source organism: Pezoporus wallicus (assembly GCF_028554395.1). Classification (NCBI taxonomy): domain Eukaryota; kingdom Metazoa; phylum Chordata; class Aves; order Psittaciformes; family Psittacidae; genus Pezoporus; species Pezoporus wallicus. The sequence goes on from NW_026637391.1 coordinate 19,735, forward strand.
CTGACCCCCCTAAAGCCATCTCTGACTCCCCTAAAACCATCTCTGACCCGCTTAAAGCTATTTCTGACCCCCCTAAAGGTATCTATGACCCCCCTAAAGCCATCTCTGACCCCCTTAAAGGTATCTATGACCCCCTAAAGGTATCTCTGACCCCCCTAAAGCCATCTCTGACCCCCTTAAGGATATCGATGACCCCCAAAAGGTATCTATGACCCCCTAAAGGTATCTCTGACCCCCCTAAAGCCATCTCTGACCCCCTTAAAGGTATCTCTGACCCCCTAAAGGTACCCAAGACCCCCCTAAAGGCATCCATGACACCCCCCCCCGCCCCCTCCACCGGCTGACCTGGTTGCGCGCCGAGCCCTGCATGACGACGGCGGGGCGGACGGCGAGGGGGGGCACGGGCAGGACGGTGCCCAGGGAACCCCAAAACCCCTTCAGGACCCCCCTAAAGCCAACTATGACCCACTTCAAGGTGTCTATCACCGCCCTAAAAGTACCTGTGACCCCCAAAAGGTATCAAGGACCCCCCTAAAGCAATCCACAAGACACTTAAAGGTGTCTATGACCCCTAAAGACATCGATGACCCCCCTAAAGGTACCTATGATCCCCCTAAAGGTACCTATGACCCCTAAAGACATCGATGACCCCCCTAAAGCCAACTATGACCCTCTTAAAGCTCTCTATGACACCCTTAAAGTGTCTATCACTCCCCCAAAAGGCATCTATGACCCCCCTAAAGCCCTCTATGACCCCCTAAAGGTATCTCTGAAAGGTATCTCTGACCCCCCTAAAGGTATCTCTGCCCCCCAAAAGGTATCTGTGATCCCCTAAAGGTATCCATGATCCCCTAAAGCCATCTCTGACCCCCTTAAGGGTATCGATGACCCCCAAAAGGTATCTCTGATCCCCTAAAGGTATCTATGACCCCCTTAAAGGTATCGATGACCCCCTTAAAGGTATCGATGACCCCCTTAAAGGTATCTCTGACCCCCTTAAAGCCATCTCTGACCCCCTAAAGCCATTTCTGACCCCCTAAAGGTACCCAAGACCCCCCTAAAGGCATCCATGACCCCCCCCCCTCCACCGGCTGACCTGGTTGCGCGCCGAGCCCTGCATGACGACGGCGGGGCGGACGGCGAGGGGGGGCACGGGCAGGACGGTGCACACCATCCACTCGGGGCGGGCGAACTTGGGGTCCATGCCCAGGACGAAGCACTCGTCGTCGGAGATGCGCTTGAAGACCTCGTGCACGCGCTCGGGGCTGAGCAGGATCTTCTTCTCCTGCGAGTCCTCGTTCACGTGCTTCCATTCGGCGTAGAGCTCCAGGCCCGAGCGGCGGATGCGGGGCTGGTACCGCCCGCAGCCACCGTGGCCCTGGGTGGGAGGGGGGGGGGGAAAGGGAGGGAGGGAAGGGGGGGTTAAATGGGGTGAATGGGGGGGGAATGGGGGGTTAAATGGGGGGAATGGGGGGTTAAATAGGGGGAATGGGGGGGGAATGGGGGGGGAATGGGGGGTTAAATGGGGGGAATGGGGGGTTAAATGGGGTGAATGGGGGGTTAAATAGGGGGAATGGGGGGGGAATGGGGGGAATGGGGGGTTAAATGGGGGGAATGGGGGGGGAATGGTTAAATAAGGGGTTAAATGGGGTGAATGGGGGGTTAAATGGGGGGAATGGGGGGTTAAATGGGGGGAATGGGGGGTTAAATGGGGTGAATGGGGGGGGAATGGGGGGTTAAATGGGGTGAATGGGGGGGGAATGGGGGGTTAAATGGGGGGAATGGGGGGTTAAATGGGGGGTTAAATGGGGGGGGAATGGGGTGAATGGGGGGTGAATACAGGGTTAAATAGGGGGTTAAATGGGGTGAATGGGGGGAATGGGGGGGAATGGGGAGAATGGGGGGAATAGGGGATTAAATGGGGTAAAGAGGGGGATGAATGGGGTAATTTGGGTGAATAGGGGGAGAATAGGGTGAATAGGGGTGAAGGAAGTGAATAGGGGAAAATGGGGTGAATAGGGGGTTAAATGGGGTGAATGGTGGGGAATGGGGGGAATGGGGTGAATAGGGGGTGAATAGGGGGTTAAATGGGGTGAATGGGGTGAATGGGGGGTTAAATGGGGTGAATGGGGGGGAATGGGGTGAATGGGGGGGGAATGGGGTGAATGGGGGGTTAAATGGGGTGAATGGGGGGGAATACAGGGTTAAATAGGGGGTTAAATGGGGTGAATGGGGGGGAATGGGGGGTTAAATGGGGTGAATGGGGGGGAATACAGGGTTAAAATAATGACTCCTGGGGGGTCATTTATGGGTCCAGGGGGGTCACTTATGGGTGCAGAGGAGTTAGTTATGGGTCTGGGGGTCACTTATGGGCCCAGAGGAGTTAGTCATGGGTCCAGAGGAGTCATTTATGGGTCGGGGGTGGTCACTTATGGGTCCAGAGAAGTCAGTTATGGGCCCAGAGGAGTCAGTTATGGGTCCAGGGGCTCACTTATGGGTCCGGGAGACCACTTATGGGTGCAGGGGTGTCACTTATGGGTCCAGGGGGGTCACTTATGGGTGCAGGGATGTCACTTATGGGTCCGGGGGCTCACTTATGGGTCCAGGGGGTCACTTATGGGTGCAGGGGTGTCACTTATGGGTGCAGGGGGTCACTTATGGGCCCAGAGGAGTCACTTATGGGCCCAGAAGAGTCACTTATGGGCCCAGAAGAGTCACTTATGGGCCCAGAAGAGTCACTTATGGGCCCAGGGGGTCAGTTATGAGCCCAGAGGAGTCACTTATGGGCCCAGAAAAGTCAGTGATGGGTCCAGAGGAGTCACTTATGGGTCCGGGGGGTCAGTTTCGGGCCCAGAGGAGTCAGTTATGGGCCCAGAGGAGTCAGTTATGGGTCCAGGGGTGTCAGTTAGGGGTCCGGGGAGTCACTTATGGGTCCTGGGGTGTCACTTATGGGCCCAGAGGAGTTACTTATGGGTGCAGGGAGCTCACTTATGGGCCCAGAGGAGTCAGTTACGGGCCGAGAGGAGTCAGTTACGGGCCCAGAGGAGTCAGTTATGGGTCCAGGGGGTCACTTATAGGCCCAGAAGAGTCACTTATGGGCCCAAAAGAGTGAGTTATGGGCCCAGAGGAGTCACTTATGGGTCCAGAGGAGTGAGTTATGGGCCCAGAGGAGTCACTTATGGGTCTGGGGGGTCAGTGATGCGTCCAGAGGAATCACTTATGGGCCCAGAGGAGTCACTTATGGGTGCAGGGGTGTCACTTATGGGTCCGGGAGGTCACTTACGGGTCCAGAGGAGTAAGTTATGGGTCCGGGGGGTCACTTATGGGTCTGGGGGTCATTTATGGGCCCAGAGGAGTGACTTATAGGTGCAGGGGTGTCAGTTAGGGGTCCAGGGGGTCAGTTATGGGCCCAGAGGAGTTACTTATGGGTGCAGGGAGCTCACTTATGGGTCCGGGAGGTCATTTACGGGCCCAGAGGAGTCACTTATGGGCCCAGAGGAGTGACTTATAGGTGCAGGGGTGTCAGTGATGGGTCCAGAGGAGTCACTTATGGGTCCGGGGGGTCAGTTACGGGCCCAGAGGAGTCAGTTATGGGCCCAGAGGAGTGACTTATAGGTGCAGGGGTGTCCGTTATGGGTCCAGAGGAGTCACTTATGGGTCCGGGGTGTCACTGATGGGTCCGGGGTGTCACTTATGGGTCCAGGGGTGTCAGTGATGGGTCCGGGGTGTCACTTATGGGTCCAGGGGTGTCACTTATGGGTCCGGGGGTGTCACTTATGGGTCCGGGGTGTCAGTGATGGGTCCTGGGGTGTCAGTGATGGGTCCGGGGTGTCAGTGATGGGTCCGGGGTGTCACTTATGGGTCCGGGGTGTCACTTATGGGTCCTGAGGTGTCACTTATGGGTCTGGGGGGTCACTTATGGGTCCTGGGGTGTCAGTGATGGGTCCGGGGTGTCAGTGATGGGTCCGGGGTGTCACTTATGGGTCCGGGGTGTCACTTATGGGTCCTGAGGTGTCACTTATGGGTCCAGGGTGTCACTTATGGGTCCGGGGGTGTCACTTATGGGTCCAGGGTGTCACTTATGGGTCCGGGGGTGTCACTTATGGGTCCAGGGGTGTCACTTATGGGTCCTGGGGTGTCACTTATGGGTCCAGGGGTGTCACTTATGGGTCCAGGGGTGTCAGTGATGGGTCCGGGGTGTCACTTATGGGTCCGGGGTGTCACTTATGGGTCCGGGGTGTCAGTGATGGGTCCGGGGTGTCAGTGATGGGTCCGGGGTGTCAGTGATGGGTCCGGGGGTGTCAGTGATGGGTCCGGGGGTGTCACTTATGGGTCCGGGGTGTCACTGATGGGTCCGGGGGTGTCAGTGATGGGTCCGGGGTGTCACTTATGGGTCCGGGGTGTCAGTGATGGGTCCGGGGTGTCAGTGATGGGTCCGGGGGGTCAGTGATGGGTCCGGGGGGTCAGTGATGGGTCCGGGGGTGTCAGTGATGGGTCCGGGGGTGTCAGTGATGGGTCCGGGGGTGTCACTTATGGGTCCGGGGTGTCACTTATGGGTCCGGGGGGTCACTTATGGGTCCGGGGTGTCAGTGACGGGCCCCACCTTGTCGCGGGCGAGCTCGTCGTCGCCGTCGGGCTGCTCGACGCCGAACTTGTGGTCCATCTCCTCGCCGCCCTCGCAGATGTTCTTGCCCTTGCAGAGGTCGTAGACGTGGCTCAGGCGCTTCTTGGGCTGCCCCTTGGACTTGGCCAGGATGTCCCGGATCTTGGGGTTGTTCTGGGGGGGGGAAATGGGAATTGGGGGGGTGAAATGGGGTTAGGGGTGAAAAATGGGGATTGGGGGGGAATGGGGGGTGAAAAAAGGGGGGAAATGGGGGGGTTGGGGGTGAAAAATGGGGAGCGAAAAATGGGGGGGAATGGGGGGGAAAATGGGGATTGGGGGGAAATGGGGGAAAATGGGGGGGTTGGGGGTGAAAAATGGGGGGTGAAAAATGGGGGGATGGGGGTGAAATGGGGGTGAAAAATGGGGGGAAATAGGAGGGAATGGGGGGAAATGGGGTTGGGGGGGAAAAATGGGGGGTGAAAAAGGGGGGAAATGGGGGGGTTGGGGGTGAAAAATGGGGATGAAAAATGGGGGGGAAATGGGGGGGAATGGGGGGAAATGGGGGGGTTGGGGGTGAAAAATGGGGGGTGAAAAATGGGGGGGAAATAGGGGGGAATGGGGGGTGAAAAATGGGGGGAAAATGGGGTGAAAATGGGGGGAAATGGGAAAAAATGGGGGAAATGGGGGAAAATGGGGTGAAAATGGGGGGAAATGGGGGGAAATGGGGGGAAATGGGGGAAAATGGGGGGGAAATGGGGGGAAAAATGGGGGGAAATGGGGGGAAATGGGGAAAAAATGGGGGGGGGGGGTGAAAAATGGGGGGAAATGGGGGAAAAATGGGGGGAAAAATGGGGGGGGAAATGGGGGAAAAATGGGGGGGAATGGGGGGGAATGGAGGGGGGAATGGAGGGGGAATGGGGGGGGAATGGGGGGGAATGGGGGGGAAGGGGGGAAATGGGGGGAAAATTGGGGGGAAAAATGGGGGGAATAGGGGGGAAATGGGGGAAAAATGGGGCAAAATGGGGGGAATGGGAGAAAAATGGGGTAAAACCGGGGGAAATGGGGGAAAATGGGGTAAAAAGGGGGGAAATGGGGGGAAAATGGGGGGAAATGGGGGAAAATGGGGGAAAATGGGGAAAAATGGGGGGAAATGGGGAAAAATGGGGAAAAAATGGGGGAAATGGGGAAAAAATGGGGGAAATGGGGTGAAAATGGGGGAAAATGGGCAAAAATGGGGGGGAAATGGGGGGAAATGGGCGGAAAATGGGGGGAAATGGGAAAAAATGGGGGAAATGGGAAAAAATGGGGGGGAAATGGGGAAAATGGGGGAAATGGGAAAAAATGGGGGAAATGGGGGAAAATGGGGGGAAATGGGAAAAAATGGGGGGAAATGGGGTGAAAATGGGGGGAAATGGGAAAAAATGGGGGGAAATGGGGAAAAAATGGGGGGAAATGGGAAAAAATGGGGGGAAATGGGGTGAAAATGGGGGGAAATGGGCAAAAATGGGGGGAAATGGGGGGAAATAGGGGGGGAAAATGGGGGAGAAATGGGGGAAAAATGGGGAAAATAGGGGGGGAAATAGGGGGGAAAATAGGGATTTTGGGGGGAAAAAGGGGGGAAATGGGGGAATGGGGGGGGGGGAAAGGGATTTTGAGGGGAAAATTGAGGGGTTGGGGGAAATGGGGGTTTTGGGGGGAAAACCAGGGATTTTTGGGGTAAAAAATGGGGATTTTGAGGGGAAAATGGGAATTTGGGGGATAAAATGGGGATTTGGGGGGGGAATGGGGGTTTTGGGTAAAAAATGGGGGGGTTGGGGGGAAATGGGGATTTTGGGGGGAAAAATGGGGGGATTGGGGGGAAAATGGGGGGTGTGGGGGGAAAAGTGGGGGGTTTTGGGGGAAAATGGGGGTTTTGGATAGAAAACAGGGGGTCGGGGGTAAAAATAGGGGTTTGGGGGGAGAAACGTCAGTTTTGGGTAAACCCATGGGTTTGGGGAGAAAAATGGGGGTTTTGGGTAAAAACCACCAGATTGTGGTGAAAAATGGGGGTTTGGGGGGAAAACCAGCAGTTTGGGGGAAAATACATCACTTTGGGTTAGAAAACACCAGTTTTGGGGGAAAAACATCAGTTTTGCTTAAAAACCAGCATTTTGGGCAGAGAAAAGGGCATTTTGGGGGAGAAAAGGACATTTTGGGGGGAGAAAACATCATTTTGGATTAGAAAACATCCTTTTTGGTTAGGAAACAGCATTTTAAGCTAGAAAACACCATTTGGGGTTAGAAAACAGCATTTTTGGGGGGAGAAAACGTCATTTTGGGGGAGAAAACACTGGTTTTGGGTTAGAAAATGGCATTTTGGGGAAGAAAATGGTATTTCAGAGGCAGAAAATGGGGTTTTGGGGGACAAAATGGTGTTTTTGGGGGAAAAAAACGCAATTTTGGGGTTAGAAAAAGGCATTTAGGGCAGAAAATGGAAGATTTGGGGAAAAAATGGCATTTTGGCTTGGAAAACGGCATTTTGGGGGAGAAAAAAGCAATTTGGGGATAGAAAATGGCATTTTGGGGTGAGAAAACGGCATTTTGGGGGAGAAAATGGCAGTTTTTGGTTAGAAATTGGCATTTTGGGGAAGAAAATGGTATTTTGGGGGAGAAAATGGCAGTTTTTGGTTAGAAATTGGCATTTTGGGGAAGAAAACGGTATTTTGGGGGAGAAAATGGCAGTTTTTGGTTAGAAATTGGCATTTTGGGGAAGAAAATGGTATTTTGGGGGAGAAAATGGCAGGTTTTGGTTAGAAATTGGCATTTTGGGGAAGAAAATGGTATTTTGGGGGAGAAAATGGCAGTTTTTGGTTAGAAATTGGCATTTTGGGGAAGAAAACGGTATTTTGGGGGAGAAAATGGCAGTTTTTGGTTAGAAATTGGCATTTTGGGGAAGAAAACGGTATTTTGGGGGAGAAAATGGCAGTTTTTGGTTATAAATTGGCATTTTGGGGAAGAAAACGGTATTCTGTGGGAGAAAATGGCAGTTTTTGGTTAAAAATTGGCATTTTGGGGAAGAAAATGGTATTTTGGGGGAGAAAATGGCAGTTTTTGGTTAGAAATTGGCATTTTGGGGTTAGAAAACATCATTTGGGGAGAAAATGGTGTTTTGAGGGGAAAAAAAATGAGGTTTTGGGGCAGAAAATGGCATTTTGTGGTTAAAAAAAGGCAGTTTGGGGGTTAGAAAAGGGCATTTTGGGGTTAGAAAAGGGCATTTTGGGGTGAGGAAACGTTTTTGGGTCAGAAAAGGGCATTTGGGGGCAAAAGCCTAATCTTCAGGGGTCATAAAATGGCATTTTGGGATGAGAAAACCTCGTTTTTCTGGGAAGAAAACATCATTTTGGGTTCAGAAAACACCAGTTTGGGACAGAAAATTTAGGGGGGGAGAAGATCATTTTGGGGGCAGAAAATGTCTTTTTGGGGTCAGAAAATGGCATTTTGGGGTCAGAAAATAGAGCTTTGCAATCAGAAACCATCATTTGGGGGGCAGAAAAAGTCATTTTGGGGTGACATCGTTTTGGGGCCACAAAAGCTCAATCTGGGGTCACAAAACCTCATTTTGGGGTCACAAAACCTCATTTTGGGGTCTCAAAACCTCATTTTGGGGTCAAAAAAACCCATTTGGGGTCACAAAACCTCATTTTAGGGTCACAAAACCTCATTTTGGGGTCAAAAATCTCGTTTTTGGGTCACAGATCTTTATTAAAGGGTCAATAAACCTCATTTTACGGTCAGAGAAACCTCCTTTTGGGCTCACAAAAGCTCTCTTTGGGGTCCCAAAACCTCTTTTTGGGGGAAGAATCCCCATTTTGGGTTCCCAAAAGCTCACTTTGGGGTCAGGAATGCCCATTTTGGGTTCCCAAAAGCTCACTTTGGGGTCAGGAATCCCCATTTTGGGTTCCTTTGGGGTGAGGAATGCCCATTTTGGGTTCCTTTGGGGTCAGGAATCCCCATTTTGGGGTCCCAAAAGCTCCCTTTGGGGTCAGGAATGCCCAGTTTGGGTTCCTTAGGGGTCAGGAATGCCCATTTTGGGGTCCCAAAACCTCTTTTTGGGGTCAGGAATCCCCATTTGGGGTTCCTTAGGGGTCAGGAATGCCCATTTTGGGGTCCCAAAACCTCTTTTTGGGGTCAGGAATCCCCATTTTGGGGTCCCAAAACCTCTTTTTGGGGTCAGGAATGCCCATTTTGGGGTCCCAAAATCTCTTTTTGGGGTCAGGAATCCCCATTTTGGGTTTCCAAAACCTCTTTTTGGGGTCAGGAATCCCCATTCTGGGGTCCCAAAACCTCTTTTTGGGGTCAGGAATCCCCATTTTGGGTTCCTTTGGGGTCAGGAATGCCCATTTTGGGGTCCCAAAACCTCTTTTTGGGGTCAGGAATCCGTATTTTGGGGTCCCAAAACCTCTTTTTGGGGTCAGGAATGCCCATTTTGGGATCCCAAAACCTCTTTTTGGGGTCAGGAATGCCCATTTTGGGGTCCCAAAACCTCTTTTTGGGGTCAGGAATGCCCATTTTGGGGTCCCAAAACCTCTTTTTGGGGTCAGGAATCCCCATTTTGGGGTCCCAAAACCTCTTTTTGGGGTCAGGAATCCCCATTTTGGGTTCCCAAAACCTCTTTTTGGGGTCAGGAATCCCCATTTTGGGTTCCCAAAACCTCTTTTTGGGGTCAGGAATCCCCATTTTGGGTTCCCAAAACCTCTTTTTGGGGTCAGGAATCCCCATTTTGGGTTCCTTTGGGGTCAGGAATCCCCATTTTGGGTTCCTTTGGGGTCAGGAATCCCCATTTTGGGGTCCCAAAACCTCTTTTTGGGGTCAGGAATGCCCATTTTGGGGTCCCAAAACCTCTTTTTGTGGTCAGGAATGCCCATTTTGGGGTCCCAAAACCTCTTTTTGGGGTCAGGAATGCCCATTTTGGGGTCCCAAAACCTCTTTTTGGGGTCAGGAATCCCCATTTTGGGGTCCCAAAACCTCTTTTTGGGGTCAGGAATGCCCATTTTGGGGTCCCAAAACCTCTTTTTGGGGTCAGGAATCCCCATTTTGGGCTCCCAAAACCTCTTTTTGGGGTCAGGAAACCCCATTTTGGGCTCCCAAAACCTCTTTTTGGGGTCAGGAATCCCCATTTTGGGTTCCTTTGGGGTCAGGAATCCTCATTTTGGGATCCCAAAACCTCTTTTTGGGGTCAGGAATCCGCATTTTGGGTTCCTTTGGGGTCAGGAATCCTCATTTTGGGATCCCAAAACCTCTTTTTGGGGTCAGGAATCCCCATTTTGGGTTCCTTTGGGGTCAGGAATCCCCATTTTGGGGTCCCAAAACCTCTTTTTGTGGTCAGGAATGCCCATTTTGGGGTCCCAAAACCTCTTTTTGGGGTCAGGAATGCCCATTTTGGGGTCCCAAAACCTCTTTTTGGGGTCAGGAATCCCCATTTTGGGCTCCCAAAACCTCTTTTTGGGGTCAGGAATCCCCATTTTGGGGTCCCAAAACCTCTTTTTGGGGTCAGGAATGCCCATTTTGGGTTCCTTAGTGGTCAGGAATGCCCATTTTGGTGTCCCAAAACCTCTTTTTGGGGTCAGGAATCCCCATTTTGGGTTCCTTAGTGGTCAGGAATGCCCATTTTGGGGTCCCAAAACCTCTTTTTGGGGTCAGGAATCCCCATTTTGGGCTCCCAAAACCTCTTTTTGGGGTCAGGAATCCCCATTTTGGG
>NW_026637393.1:0-2986 GCF_028554395.1 Pezoporus wallicus
GCCCCACATCCCAGCCCCACATCCCAGCCCCACATCCCGCCCCACATCCCGCCCCACATCCAGCCCCACATCCCAGCCCCACATCCTGCCCCACATCCCAGCCCCACATCCCGCCCCACATCCCACACCCCACACCCACCCCCCACCCCCCAGCCCCACATCCCAGCCCCACATCCCAGCCCCACATCCCAGCCCCACACCCCAGCCCCACATCCCGCCCCACATCCCACCTGCCGCAGGAGCTGCGCCGCCACCTTGGCCTGCTGGCCGCGGGTCAGGATGGTGCTGAGCGGGACCCCGCAGACCCCACACCCCACATCCCAGCCCCACATCCCAGCCCCACATCCCGCCCCACATCCCAGCCCCACATCCCAGCCCCACATCCTGCCCCACATCCAGCCCCACATCCCCCTGCCCCACATCCCGGGTCAGGCCCCACATCCCATCCTGCCCCACATCCTGCCCCACATCCCACCCCACACCCCCCCACATCCCAGCCCCACATCCAGCCCCACATCCTGCCCCACATCCCGCCCCACATCCCAGCCCCACATCCCAGCCCCACATCCCAGCCCCACATCCCAGCCCCACATCCTGCCCCACATCCCAGCCCCACATCCCAGCCCCACATCCCAGCCCCACACCCCAGCCCCACACCCCAGCCCCACATCCCAGCCCCACATCCCAGCCCCACACCCCAGCCCCCATTCCCCCCATACCCCAGCCCCACATCCCAGCCCCACACCCCACATCCCACACCCCACACCCACCCCCCAGCCCCACATCCCAGCCCCACACCCCACATCCCACACCCCACACCCACCCCCCACCCCCACACCCCACATCCCACACCCCATACCCCCCACCCCATACCCACACCCACCCCGAGCCCCACATCCCAGCCCCACATCCCACCTGCCCCACATCCCGCCCCCACATCCCGCCCCCACCCCAGCCCCACCCCAGCCCCACATCCCGCCCCACATCCGACCCCACATCCTGCCCCACCCAGCCCCACATCCCGCCCCCATCCTTGCCCCACATGGCCCCACATCCAGCCCCATGGTGCCCCCACCCCCCAGCCCCGCCCCACATCCCGCCCCACATCCGGGACCCCGCATCCCACCCCACATCCTGCCCCACATCCCGCCCCACATCCTGCCCCATGCCCCATAGATGGGTTCCAGCGCTATGGGGCTGGCCATTGACTCGACTCCCATTGACTCCCATTGTCCCCACTGACTCCCATTGACTGCCATAGATGGGTCCCGGTGCTAGGGGGCTGGCCCTAGAGATAGGGCCTGGCGCTATGGGGCTGGCCCCATAGATGGGTCCCAGTGCTATGGGGCTGGCCCTACAGATGGGTCCCAGTGCTATGGGGCTGGCCCTATAGGCAGGGCCCAGCGCTACGGGGCTGCCTCATAGATGGGTCCCGGCGCTATGGGGCTGTCCCATAGATGGGTTCCAGCGCTATGGGGCTGCCCCATAGATGGGTCCCGGTGCTATGGGGCTGCCCCATAGATGGGTTCCAGCGCTATGGGGCTGGCCATTGACTCGACTCCCATTGACTCCCATTGTCCCCACTGACTCCCATTGACTGCCATAGATGGGTCCCGGTGCTAGGGGCTGGCCCTAGAGATAGGGCCTGGCGCTATGGGGCTGGCCCCATAGATGGGTCCCAGTGCTATGGGGCTGGCCCTACAGATGGGTCCCAGTGCTATGGGGCTGGCCCTACAGATGGGTCCCAGTGCTATGGGGCTGGCCCTATAGGCAGGGCCCAGCGCTATGGGGCTGCCTCATAGATGGGTCCCGGCGCTATGGGGCTGCCCCATAGATGGGTTCCAGCGCTATGGGGCTGGCCATTGACTCGACTCCCATTGACTCCCATTGTCCCCACTGACTCCCATTGACTGCCACAGATGGGCTCCAGCGCCATGGGGCTGCCCCATAGGGGGGTCGCGGCGCTATGGGGCTGCCCCATAGATGGGTTCCAGCGCTATGGGGCTGGCCATTGACTCGACTCCCATTGTCCCCACTGACTCCCATTGTCCCCACTGACTCCCATTGACTGCCACAGACGGGCTCCAGCGCCATGGGGCTGCCCCATAGATGGGTCCCGGCGCTATGGGGCTGCCCCATAGATGGGTTCCAGCGCTATGGGGCTGGCCATTGACTCGACTCCCATTGTCCCCACTGACTCCCATTGTCTGCCACAGACGGGCTCCAGCGCCATGGGGCTGCCCCATAGATGGGTCGCGGCGCTATGGGGCTGCCCCATAGGGGGCTCCTCACCCGTGAGCTGCTGCAGCTCCTCCTCGCTGAGGTCGCCGGCGCTCAGCTCCTCCTCCTCGCTCTTGTTCATCTTCAGCACCTCGTGCGCCTCCAGGTAGGGCTCGGAGAGGAGCCCCTATGGGGCAGGGGAAGGTTAGGGGGCGGGGGGGCCCGTGGGGTGTCTATGGGGCAGTATCTATGGGGCGGTGTCTATGGGGCGGTGTCTATGGGTCAGTATCTATGGGTCAGTGTCTATGGGGCACTGTCCATGGGTCAGTGTCTATGGGGCAGTATCTATGGGGCAGTGTCTATGGGGCGGTGTCTATGGGCGGTGTCTATGGGTCAGTATCTATGGGGCAGTGTCTATGGGGCGGTGTCTATGGGTCAGTATCTATGGGGCGGTGTCTATGGGGCGGTGTCTATGGGTCAGTATCTATGGGTCAGTGTCTATGGGTCAGTGTCTATGGGTCAGTATCTATGGGTCAGTGTCTATGGGCGCTGTCCATGGGTCAGTGTCTATGGGGCAGTATCTATGGGGCAGTGTCTATGGGGCGGTGTCTATGGGGCGGTGTCTATGGGTCAGTATCTATGGGGCAGTGTCTATGGGGCGCTGTCCATGGGTCAGTGTCTATGGGGCAGTATCTATGGGGCAGTATCTATGGGGCAGTGTCTATGGGGCAGTGTCTATGGGTCAGTATCTATGGGTCAGTATCTA